>NC_136517.1:11407645-11415145 GCF_053919585.1 Euprymna scolopes
ACACATTCGTGTGAAAAGACAGTTTCTCCGGTCACAGCAATTAAAACTCAGTACCAGTCTTGACTTGAAAAATATAAGCATCGTGGAATGACATCACTGGCGTCGTAAAAATCACAAATTGATTTCAATTCAAAATAAATTCAAACAACCCAGAAAAATTATCACATCAAAAAATATGTAATCTATTTTTTTTGTAATGAAAATCGCTCCAGACAAGGCTTGAAGCCACTTGCTAAAAAAAAGAGATTTTTTCACGATCGTAAACCAACAATAACTTTGGTAAATAGATTCCAATCTAGAAAACAGCAATTTTTCCTCTTTTATCAAAAACATCGTTCATGGAATGTAAGAATTAAAGGACAAAATAAGGTAAATGTGAGTTACGAAAAAAATAAAAAAACAAGGTCTGCTTTCTACTCTCAGTTGCCTGTGTGTATGTATGTGTGTATGCATGTGTGTTTGTATGTCGAGTTAAAAGCAAAAACAAAAACAAAAAAAACAAGTCTACTTTCTACTCTCAGTTGTCTGTGTGCATGTATGTGTGTATGTATGTGTGTTTGTATGTAAAAAGAAAATCTTTAAACCAAAAAACCATAAAGTTGGCATAATTTTTTTAGCAGTGTTTCTCTGGATGAATAATATCTAAAATTTAGAAAAAAGATATTCATTCTTTGAGGATCAAGTGGGTTAAGTTTCGTCGAAAAGGGAGGGTGGTCGATTTTTCGGTCATTTTATTTAGTAATTTGGAAAGAAAATGCTGCCTCATTCTTTGAGGAACCTATTATATAAAGAAGCGTTGTAGTATGCCCAGCTAAAGAGGAATTGGGTGGAGTGAAGGAGAAAAAGGGGGTTGGGAAGAGGAAGGAACAAAACGAGAAAGATAGGGATAAAGGAATAGAGGTTTTAGTAGAAATATGTTAGAGTTTTACCCCGGACAACGCCGAGTAATCTTGCTAGTGCTTCAATAAACTCCAAATTTTCAATTTGTTTTATTTAAATAAGTATGTCATAATTTTCTTACGTGTAGTGGATGCATTTTATATTAATTAAAACTTTCCCATTTACCTCTATCTTTATAAAATTAAGTATACTTATATGTTTATATATTTGTATGTGCAGAATTAACTCCTAAAGTAATTAATCAATTATCATGAATTCTGAAACATAGCTGTAAAGATTCCAAATGTGGGCTATATTTAGTTTGATATAGTTTCATGATGGCAAAAAGGGGATTCAAGTACTGTGGTAAAATTCAGAAACCTCCGATTTTTGTGAAGTTTTAGCAATAGCTATTTTATGAAAAGAAACAAGTAAAACAGTTTTAAGTTTATAAGCATTAAATAATGCCCTCAGACATCAATTAATAAATATCCTACAATTTTTAATTTCTTTAACGTATTCTCAAGGGCTTTTAAGGAGCATAATATGGGCACAGCCACCCATTTGAAAATTTAAATATTTCAGATTTACATTAAATTTGATCCATCATCATTTGACACCAAATTAAGAAAGATTCCTTGAATTTCAATTTCTTCTTAAGACACATGAAGCTTAAGCCTTAAATTTTAGGCATTTTCTAGAATCAAAATCATGTACAATGGAACCCCGGGATACGGCATTAAAAATTAGTAACAAAATACAGCACAGTATATAATACACATGTATATAATCAAATGACATTATAAATAACACCGTAAGAAGGGGCAAATGCCGTAATCAGAAGCCGGACAAACATCATATTCCACATTGTAACCTGAAAAAAACGTATCCTAGGGTCACCGTATCCTGGGGTTCTACTGTAATGGATTTTGATCAAAATTTGAATACGGATTCTAGACATAAGGTTTAGTATCATTGTCTCTTGATTTCAATTTTAGTAAATGAGCATAAAAGTGGTGTAAAACTGTTCTATACAGGGAATCAATTTTACCTGGCTTGAGATGGGTATTCTTTTAGTTATAATAAATTTATTTAGCTTTTTATTCTAGATTTCTATTAGTGTTCTGCCAAATTTTAAAATTATACATTTAGTGGCACATGAAGTTCAAAAGATTGTCGATCGTTTTACTAAAAAAAAAAAATAATAATAACAACAACAACAACAATATGACTTCACTTCACAAAGAAGTCATTTGTAGACATCTATGCTGACGACACTACCATTTATGGTAGCACATCTAAGACAGTAAACGACCAAGTTCTCTCCAATTCTCTCTCCTCTGATCTTGAGCACGTAGTACAATGGGGTAAGGAGTGGCTGGTTACTTTTAATGCATCTAAAACCAAGCTTCTCTCTTTACATCATCAACATTCTGATCAACATCTGGCATCAATTGAAATGAATGGCTCTCGTCTTCAGGAGGCCTCAAGTTTTGACAAGCTTCTTGGCTTGACCATTACTCCTGATCTTAAATGGAACATGTACATCAAATCTGTTGCCAAGGCCGCTGGAAAAATGATGGGATCTTTCTATCGATCCGGTAGATATCTCACTGCTGATGCTATTCTCTATCTATATAAGAGCCAGGTATGTCCAAGGATGGAATACTGTTGCCACATCTGGGCAGGAGCTGCTAGAAAGGACTTGTCCTGCCTTGATAGAGTTCAAAATAGACTTCGTAGCCTCGTAGGAGATGTCCTTTTCTCTTCCTTGCAACCTCTATCTCACAGAAGAGATGTTGCGAGTTTGTCTCTGATGTATCGTTATTTTCATGGAAAGTGTTTGACTGAGCTTCAATCTATGGTCCCCCCTCGCCAAACTTTCACAAGAAACACTCGTCTAGCTGTAAACACTATCAATAATTACCCCCACTCTTTATCTGTGCCTAAACCTAAACGTAGATTCCATGAACAAAGCTTCTTTCTTAGAACTGCACGCCTGTGGAATTGTCTTACGTTTTCCTGCTTTCCAGCTGACTACAATATGGTTGTGTTCAAGTCTAATGTAAATAAGTTCTTGATGAGCCGTTCCATATAAGTTATCAAATTTACCAAATTTTCATTACTAATGATTGCTATATTGTCCAATTTCTACTGTACACTCTTTAACCCTTATCCTTGAGTGGCCTCTTGGCCTTGATAATGTGGTGATGCCTATGTAAAAAAAAAAAAAAAGTCATTAGATGCTGGAATGCCTTCTACTCTAAGAGTTTCTTCCTTTGCACTGCTAAACTTTGGAATTCATACTGCAAGTGTAGAAATTTCTTTTTAATAAGTTTGTAAGTGGCAGATGCTGTTTTAGGTCATAACGAAACATGCTTTCATTTTTTAAATCTTCATAGCCGGAATAACTATTTTTAAATGAACTAAAGTGAATTACATTTTACGCATAAAGAACATGTTGCAAAGATAAAAATGAAAAAAGAAAATCACTAGTTCGAATCAAATATTGATTTGTCAGATTGAAATTTAATCTGTACTATAGTCTGAGCGCATTGCATAATGTTCAAACTGTTCTGCTTGTTTCTTGGTTTCTTGTTTCCTTTCTGGGTTTTACAACAAATATGTTCATTACAATAAGATATCGCGCACGTACCTTTTTCCCTCATCTCTTATGGCCGTATGTCCTCAAGTTGCTTGCGTCTGACCCACTGTTCCTCGCCTTCTGTAAACAAAAACCTTTCTTAACACCAATAAGTGGATGCAAGTCTCTTGTACTTTCTTGAAATAAAAGGCCTTCGACAAGGTATGGCATAAAGGCCTACTTCACAAGATCTCCAGCTACGGTATAACTGGAAATATTCTCTCTATCATTAAATCATTTCTCTCTGATAGGCTCATAAGAGTAGTTGTTGATGGACAAAAATCAGAGGTCTGCAATATTAATGCTGGAGTCCCCCAGGGGTCCATCCTGGGCCCAACTCTCTTCCTGATCTACATCAATGATCTCCCTAAGCACATACTTAAATCATTCGTTGACATCTATGCTGATGACACGACCATCTACGGCAACACATCAAAGGCTGTAAATGACAAAGCTCTCTCTGATTCTCTCTTCTCTGATCTCGAATGAGTGGTTCAGTGGCGGAAGACGTGGCTGATTACCTTTAATGCATCTAAAACCAAACTCCTATCTTTACATCATCAACGCTCTGATCCCCATCTGGCATCAATTGAAATGGATGGCTCTCGTCTAGGAGAAGCCCATGTTTTGACAAGCTTTCGTATCGCCCACACTGAAGATTGAACCTTCAACCTCCAGAAGAGTGTCACTTAGAACTGAATTTTACCAAGTACTCCATCCTTTACGGGTCATTGCGGACAATTCTAGTTTCCACCGATTATGGTTATAAATAATCAAACATGATCTAAGATAAAATAAAACAGATCTACCGTTGAGAATTTGTTCGTAGCTGAGTTCATTTGTGTTACATGTGACTGACATCAATGCAAAAGAGCATCGACAGTCCGGGGGGATCACTATTAGAACTGTGAATGTCGAGTCGCAAAGAAATTCCATGCATAATTTTAACGTTAATATACTGATTATAAATGCTGGTTATCTCCTAGAACGGCTATGACGTATAACAAAACACAGAGAAGTCGATTTTCCCCGTCGGCAAAGACATATATCTAACATTACCCTTGTTGAGATGGAAGTTCTTTAAAGTTGCACAACCTATCATTTTCTATTTCATTCATCATTTAAAAGGTGTTATTAAAAAAACAAAAATTGGTGGCTTCGTTTCGTTTTTTATCCTTGAGTGGCTTCTTGGCCTTGATAATGTGGTGATGCCTATGTAAAAAAAAACATTTGGTTTTGCTTGTTATCATTGAACCTTTCTAACGATTTCGTTTTTTTTTTGTTTAGGTTTTCTTAGAAATTAAAATTACTTATTACAATGAAACCTCAGTTGAAGCAAGTGCTCAACTGAGCTTCAATCTATAGTCCCCCCTCGCCAAACTTTCACAGGAAACATTCGTCTCCCTGAAAACACTATCAATAATCCCCCCCACTCTTTATCTGTACCTAAACCTAAACGTAGATTCCATGAACAAAGCTTCTTTCTTAGAACTGCACGCCTGTGGAACCGTCTTCCGTTTATATGGTTGTCTTCAAGTTCAATGTAAACAAGTTCTTGATAAGCTGTTCCCCTTAAGTTAACAAATTTACTGAATTTCCATTACTGACAATTACTATATTGTCCAATTGACTACTGTACACTCTTTAACCCTTATCCTCGAGTGGCCCCCTGGGGCTTGATAAGTGGTGATGCCTATGTAAAAAAACTCTCTCTCTCTCTCTCTCTCTCTCTCTCTCTCTCTCTCTCTTATTATTATTTACATCATTCATCTTACGTATGATTTGCCTTTTATTTCCGTTATTCACTCGTTCTGCATTCATTTATAGGAAAAGTGTGCACCAATTGCAGTTGAAGACGAAGGATGAGTTATCCGCCCTTACCTACAGGATTGAGCAAGTAAAAATCTAATCGGTTAAAGATTTCGTCTAATCCAATTGTTTTATTCACAATTCAGATTGCCCTTGTTATATTGTTTCTATTAAAAAAAGAAAGGCTTTTCTTAATACTACTGGGTGGAACGATAAAATTGTCACGATAGAAAAGAGGACATGATTCCATTTCCGTTTGAGGAAAACCGGTTTTCTTTTTTTGTTGCAGACCATCTACTAGTTGGCCAGTTGTGTACAAACGCAGGAGCGATAGGAGCCTTCTATCATGTTTGAATGCGACACAATGTTTAACTGGCAAGATTGGATATGCGCCGCTGTACAACTCATGCTCTCTACCGATCCAAGTTATGACAAGAGGACGATTGCCAGCACCCTCAAAATGCGTCGCTGGATTATTACAAATAACAGGGACGTGCCAGGGGTGATGAAAACAAAGTTTCGTGCCACGGTTATGGTCTTTGGTATGGCTTCAAGTGAGAGCCACATCATGCCACCTCACATTTTCAAAGTTGGCTTGAAAGTCAACACCAAAGTGTACCTGGATGTGCTGTTGATCTTCTGGTGCAATTAAGTGGTCGCTGATAGACCCTGGATGTGGTAGTAGGACTCGGCGCCAGCCCACAAATCCAAAGAGACACAGGCTTGGCTTCAGAAGGAGTGCTATGACTTTGTACTCTAACTTCACTCATTCCCTACTCCTTCGACCTGAACCTGCTGAACTGTCATACGTCGAGAACATCACCAACATGACCTCCCACAATATCAAAGTCAGC
This sequence comes from Euprymna scolopes, assembly GCF_053919585.1. Lineage (NCBI taxonomy): Eukaryota > Metazoa > Mollusca > Cephalopoda > Sepiida > Sepiolidae > Euprymna > Euprymna scolopes. The sequence goes on from NC_136517.1 coordinate 11,413,832, forward strand.
CTGATCGCTGCCATTTGCCGAGCTCCCGCCGGCGCTCGTGGAAAAGGTATGCTTCCAGTTCCAGACCCGTATCAAGGTGGTGATTGAAGCTGAATGCGTCTACATTGAACAGATATCAGCTGTATATATAACATGCATACATACATACAACATGCATACATAATAGTACATGCATGTACATGCTACATGTATACATACTACATGCATACATAAATAAATAGATACATACTACATACATAAAGATGTATACATACATACTATATGCATACATACATGCATAAATACATGCTACATACATAAACACTTGCATACATGCATACATATACTATATACATGCATGAATGCATACATACATACTACACACATACATATACACATATTACATGCATACATACATGCATCGATACATACTACAAGGTGGCATTCTTTCAGTCTTGACATACTATGGATACCCACTGTAAAGGTGCCTGCATGTAAAATTTTTATGGCAAGAGTTGCCCAATCTCTAACCATACATCTCCTCATTCGACATTGTTAAATGCCAGTGGTAAGTGGAGGTTCAGGACGACATGGAAACAATGCCAAGATAAGTGGAGAGCAAATACAGCGCCTAGAATTCTCACATGGTCACCCATCTGGTACTAACATTGCTTAACTTTGGTGATCTGACAAAAACCGGTGTATCAATGTGATTATGCTGTATACTACACTAGCGGGGGTACCCGGCGTTGCCCGAGTGTTTGTTTCCGGGACGGGGGGGGGAGTTTTAAAAAATGTTATGGTAGGTAAGTAGGAAGGATCAAACCCGGAGTCATGAGTAAAAGTAGGAAAATAAAGTGTGCAAAAAAAAACAAAAAAAACATCTGCAACGTTAACAGTTCGGCCACCAAGAAAAGTCCATTCCAGTTGTTTAGGAAAAAAAAAAAAAAAAAAAAAAACGACTACGGTAGGTCGGCGCGAACGTGAAATTATAATGTGAATTGTCCAGCACGCTAACCACTACGCCACAGAGCACTGCAGCTTAGTTTAGTGATTTTAAATAACTTCACATGAAAGAACTACGAAGCCAAACCGGTGTTCTCTTCTCAACTGTTCCTTGTGAACGATCCCCAAACGGTGTTAAGTGGTAGCAGGGGGAGGAGGAATTTATTAGAGAGAAAATATTTTACCACTTCCATTGATCTTAACCGATTTTGGCCGTGACTTCTCAGCAGAAAAAGTATAGAAATCTAAGATTATTGAGGAATTTGAGAAATAATAAGCCTATAACACACCTCAGATATTGTTCTGCCGTTTGTGCATATTATATTTGCA